>NW_026611620.1:0-12500 GCF_027946475.1 Didymosphaeria variabile
AGTTTCCTACGCACAGACACACATGGGTCACGTGACACAGATCGCGTGGGTTGGAGTAGGGTTCGCATGAGGGTTGGGGTGGTTTAGGCAGGTACAGGGTTGTCAAAGGAGCATGGACACTAGGGTTAGGGCTAGGGCTAAGGCTATAGGTGTATAGCATGCTGTCGTCGTTATAGGGGAAGGGGGAGAGTCCCTATTATTAATAAGAAGATTCTAAGTACATAGAGAAAGGTCTATTAAGTAAAGTTATTAAGCGTAGTGTAATAATAGCATGGCCACCTAGGGGAAGGGGGAGAGTCCCTGTTTAGAGTTTTCATAATAGGAATAGCTATAGAATACCAAAACTATCAGCTTCTCTTAGGTGGCCAGTATACTAAGGGGAGGGGGGAGAGTCCCTATTTATATAGTAGACTAGTCTCTTATAGCATTACTACTAATCCTCTTATTCTATTTTTACCTCCTCTCCTTTCTACTATGCAATACAGGTTCTTCCTACCATTTCTAGAACCTATATATACTTAGTTTATTCTTCTTATAAAGTTTTAGGCAGCTATCTATACCTATCCCTACTACTACTTACCCACATGCTAGCTAGCTAGGTGCTTACCATATCTAGTATACCCTTAAGCCAGCTTTTATAGCATAGATTAATGTTATTATCTTTAATGTTAAGCTTAAGGATATTATAGATGTTGCTATATACTCTATACACTAGCTAGATTCGAGGGGATGGTGGCCCATTAAAGTAGTTATTAAATAGCTAGGTTTTATATTCTATAGCTTAAGTAGCCAGAATAGAGTAGAGCTAGGTTATTTCCTCTAAGGCTAGGGTGTAATCTTTATTATTATTACTAATCTAGTACTATCTAATATTATTAAAGTCGGTATAGGCTATAGTTATGGTAGAGGTTAGAATTGTAATTGTTATGTAGTAAGTAGTATACTTTATAGAAGTTAGGGTTCTAAAAACTTTATCTTACTATTATAAAGAACTGGAAAATTCAATTCTAGACCTAGTAGAGAACAAGTTGGCACACCATAGTAACTAGGTTATTAAAGTAACCATAGGCACTCTTAGTAAAGTATAGGTAAGAAAATAACTAAGCTACTTACTAATACTATATAATACATAATAATTCTTTTAGGTAGTAAAGGCTTAATAAGGCCTATATAGGAGGGGGTAAGTCCCCATTTTATTTTCTCTATATTATATTAGTGTTATTATAAGGCCACTTTATATATTATTAGGTAGCGTCACGGAATTAGAATTAGTAATGGTAGTAACTAAGTAGATTAGTCTAGGCTACCACTTTGTCTTATATACGAAATGTGCTATAGATAGAATAAAGGTAGGGGAACTCCCTAAGCTACTATATATAAGATATGCACTATAAGTAACACACTAGATATTAGCCATAACCTACTCCTAACCCTAATTACTATATGCTTCCTTAACTTCCTAAACCACGCTTACCATAGCACTCTTAAACTCTCTATACACCTACCTCCTCCTCTACTAAGAAGCTAAACCCGAGCCTAGGCAAGTTACTTTGGCACTAGGCTAACTAGGTCCTTAAGGCTATGCTCCTAGGTTAGGCTATCCTAAGTATAATAAATTCTAATAACCCTCCTATATTAACTTTAGGTAGTTAGCTATAGCAGCTATCTACTCCTTCTTAGTACGTAAATTAGTATATATACTATAGAATTTACGTTAGGTCTAAACTGCTTTATTATAGGTAGCAGTAAACACATTCTTCTTATAACTAGCCTACTTATAACTAGTATCCCATTTAGGTATTAGGTTATCTATAATGTCCTTCTAGGTTGGCTTATAGTTAGGAGTAGCACTCTTCTAGTAGGTTAGTAACTGCAACGCTATATTGGCTAATCTTATATCTATGCCAGTATATGCATTACCCTTAGCCGGGGTGTTTGGCTTTAAAGTACTATATAGCTTAGAAATATTATTAAATAGAGCACTACGGGCAGTGGAAACATTACTATAGACCTTATCCTAGTTTATATGTAGGTTAAATACTTGCGTAAGGTTAAACATGGCTAGTAGAGCATTAGCAGTGCTAAGTAGTTACGCTTTTACACGAACACTACTTAGTACATTAGGGTTATCCTTATACTATAAGGCACCATTATACTTAATTAACTAGTTACCCATTGTAAGGCGGGTAACCTTAAACTAATCTAGTAGGGCAGTATCTAATAGATTAGTAGTAAAGATGGATAGATTGTTTATAGTTAAGCCCTTAAGTAGTGTAATGTTAAAAGTGTCTTTAATATATAACTAGATTATAATGCAGGTAGATCGCTGGCCGAATCGTATAATTTACCTAATGGCTTAGTGCTAGGCGGACATAGAATTAGCAGGAGAGAAAGTAATTAGATAGTAGTAATAGGCCTATAGATTTAAACCCGTATTTATCTAATAGGTAAGAACTAGGACATTAATATCATCTATATTATTGCCTTTAAAGCCATGCCAGGCGTGGGGTAGTTTGTAAAAAGCAGTAATAATATCTTCTTTTACGTTGGCATTATACTAGGACAGTAATGCCGATGCTTAAATGCCTATTATATATAGGGTAATGGTAACTAGCGCCTACTCTATTAGGTTAGTATAGAACACAACCTCCTTTTTACCTTAGAGATAGATAATGTCTAAGGTAACTATAAATAGAGATTATAGGCGTGGTAAGTTATTAGTTAATAGCCGGATATAGGCCCCTATCTCTTTTAGTGCTTAGTAGCAATTAGTAGGATTAGCTTTAGCTAGCTTTATGCGTGTAGTGTTATTAAAGTAACCTTTAAGTAGGCCATCCCTCTAGTCTTTATTAGCCTTATTCCACTCTTCGCGTATATACTTATTAATCTTTATAAACATCTTTTAAAGGAATAAGTTATCCTCTTTTCTATTAAAGTGTTCTTCTAGCTCTATAATATAAGGGTTTAGCTAGTTAGCTTTCTCCTTCTAATTAGGTTTCTTTTCGCTAGGGCTTAGGGAAGGGGTCTCTAGGTCTAAGTCTATTCTCCCCTTTTCTTTGCCCTTAGGAGTTACTGTGGGTGTGTGCTTCTAGTGTTTACTAGGTATAGGGGGACCTAATAGCCTAGTGCACTTAAGAGGAGGGGGAAGTATCTCTAGTAATTTTATATCTATACTAAGCTTATATATGGCATTAAGAGTATCTATAATATTACTAATAGCTTCTACTTTAACTAATCGTGCTAGATTAATAGTCTTAAGTTCGCTGGCTGTAATCTTAACCTTTGTAATATATTTTAGGAAATGAAACTAAGGATTACTAGCCATTAGGGTAAGTATACGCACTAATCTACTATTAATTATAATAGTGCCCTTCTCCTCATTAATAGTATGCAGTCCTTTAAAATGTAGTGGAGTATAGTAATTATATAATGCTTTTAAGAGGCCATTATATTTTAAGTAAAGGTAGACCTCCTAATAGGTAGGCATTATATCTTATAAATAGTAGTTACGTATTCCATCTTTCTATAGGTGATAAAACACTTAACAAATTAACTAGTAGTCTTAATAGATAGTAACTTCTTCTAGAACCATAGATAGGGTAGTACTAGACTATACATCCTTATAATTCTCTAAAAAGATAGTTATATAATAGGTTATAGTAGGACAGTACTTAACTAAGTCCTTAGGGTAATCTAGTGTATAGATCTTTTATAGTACTAACTTTTTAAGGAGTAGGGCTTTTTTTATCTACTTTTCTACTAAGGCCTTATTGTAAATAAGGGTAAGTTGTCTAATAATATTAAAATGGCGCTATAGTGTAGGGGTGGCTGTTAGTAGTAATATATACTTAGTAGTATGTTATAGCATCTAAATGGTAAGATTTAGTGCACTACTTAAGTTCTTTGCAGTATGGGATTTATCTATAATTATATACTTAATCTGATCGTTCAGCATAAAGGGACAGCGTGGGTAAGGAACATTAGGGTTAATAGAGTTTACTAACTTCTTCTAGTTAGTGTGGGCCAGCTCTTTAATCTAAGCGTCTTACCTCTGCTTCCTATAGTAAGTGGTAGCTATGTTATAGCTTATTACTAATACTATATAAGATGTTAATTCATCGTAAGAGTCTAGAAGCCAGTAATTATAGGTAATATTATTAGAAATAACTATCTAGGGCACCTTAGTGTAGGTGTTCTTTCGCCCTATATGCTTCCGCAATTTAACCTAGCAGATATGCAGCACTTATCTAAAAACTTTATATAAGGCACTAGCAGTTTAGTGGACTAAATATGGTGGATAAAGCCAGATAGTAGCCTTAGGTAGTGGTAATTTGTTAAGCCCTTTAATATTATTATTATTAGTAAGGTGTTTTATAAGGCGCTTATGCTTATTAAGGTTCTATATATAAGTTAGTATAATTAATCATGCAGGGGCCCCTAGGAAGGGGGGCGAATCCCTATTTTAGTAGGGGTTAGGTAAACGGGAACCATCCCCTACCCAGCTATATAGGGAAAGAACAACCATAGGACTATATTAGAGGGGGGCAAGTCCCTATTATTAGGTTAAAACTTATATATAGTACCACTTCCCTACCTTCGTAGGTCTTGCTAGTACTAGTACTATCCATAATTATATGGCCTATGTTGTAATCCTTACCCTCTACTTTCCTAGTTATAGCTATTTTAGAGTCTTTATATATTTTTACTAAGCCTATTACCTAGGTCTATAATGGTAATGCCTTAGTCGCATTCCACCCAGAAGGGTATAGTTAAGACCTAGACTTAACCTTTAGGGTTTAAAGGGAATATAGGTAGTTAGAGGGCTGTATTTTACTACTAGCATTATTAGATAGCTTCTTGTTAGTTTCTTTACACCATTCGAAATGCTTAATTTCGGCTAGATTCATGGGTTTATATATGTGGTAGAACTCGCCCTAGTCTCTATTAGTAGCAGAACTAGATGCCATGTTAGAATCCCGCATAGTAATAGTATCCAGCTTATTACTAGTCTTATATGCCACTACTACTCCTAGGTAAGTGTAATAATTTATCTTTTAAATATTCTTTAGATAATCTATAGGTAGGGTAAAACCACCCTTCTTATCCTATATACCTACTTAACCTAACTTGGCCAGCATGCTGTGTTAGATATATTAATTTTTATTGGCGTATAGAGTAGCCTCCATTATTAGGCGTAGGGCATTCTTAAATATAAGGAGTAGGTTAGTCCTGCTATCTATAGACCCTCCTAGGTTTATAGGTAGGTTAGGGTAGGGTATACCATCTTTATCCCTATTAATCTACGCCTTTAGTAAGGTGTCCTTAATTTCGTCTATCTCTTTTTAGTTTGTCTTATTATTAATGTGCTTAGAGCCGATAGGAATACGCTTTCTATTAGCCTATATAAACCAGGTGTGGTTTTCGTTTGGATTACTATATACTACTAGATTAATAGGGATTGCCTCTTAGGGATGTTTTATCCTTAGGGCTTATATAGTAGTTATTATCTTTTCTAGTATAGAAATACTAAGGTGAAACTTAGCGGCATATTTACAGGTAATTTTAGGATTATCTAGTAGCTTAGTATCTAAATCTTTAGGGTTAGTATTAGCCATTTTAATATTAGATTACTTATCTCCACTGCCGCCTTCGCCCTTAGATAGGATGTCTAGGTCTTAAGGGTTAATCTTTTTTAATAGAGTTTAACATTACTTCCTTATTAAAGGCCTTAATGGCTCTAGAGTTAAAAAAAGACTACTCTATGCTAACTAATTACGCATAGTTCTTAAGACGCTCTAGGGCTTCCTTAATTTAGAGTTTATAATTACTAAGGCTAGGTATATTTACCTTCTTCCCCTTTTTAAGGGATTCCTTAGCCCTTAGTGTAGTAACTGCAGTATTTAAAGCACGTACCTAAACTTAATTATACATATAATAAGGGTATCTAGCAGCATAGAGTTTATCTGGGAATTCTAGGGCCATTATATTCTATATTTTTAATTAAATCCATTTACGGTCTACGCGCTAGTAAGCTTACTTATATAATTCCTTCGCATAATAAGGTAGAGGGCGCCGCTTATAAATAGCCTTTATATTATCCATTCTCGTAAGTGACTTATATGTTATGGATAGGATATAACGCTAAAGTAGTATAGCGTAATTATAGTAAAGTGTTAGAGGGAGTGCTAGGCTGTAGACTATAGAGTCTATATTTTTAATAAATTTAATATATATATAAGAAACACACCATGTGTTATACTACTATTAGTCTAGGTTATTACTATAGCAATTAGTTATGTATAGATTTGGGTGCTTAGTAATAACCTCCTCTAGGTTATTAGTAAGAAGGGTTACTAAGAAGTTATATAACTTATTACTATACTACTAACCACCTTAAGACTTATTAATAAGTATAGTGTTATATAAGGACATAACTTCTAGGTGCTAAGTAATAGTAGTAAGGTTCTTAGTAGTAGTACTAAGAAGCTTTATAACCACCTTTCTAGTAGGCCTTATATTCTTTGCTTTTTTATAGGATTCCCATTCCTTAGTCTTAGTAAATAGCTAGTTTAGATATAATAGCTCTATAGAGAAATTAGGTATAATTAGTTAATTAAAATCTTTATAGTTATCATTATTAAACTCTTTAATAGGAGTAGTAGGCGGAATAGGTAGAGTACCTAAATTAAAGATATAGCCTAGACTCTTCTAGAGAGTGTAGGGTATAGTAGTTAGTAGGCTAGTCCTAGTGTTATTACTATTAATTTGGCCAATATTAGGATTGGTGCTACTAGCCAGGTTAGGACTAGAGGGTAGGGATGCCATTATAGATCTAAAAAAAATTAGCCAATAATTAGGACTATAAGGAGGGGGGAGAGTCCCCGTTTTAGGTCTAGCCTTAAAATAGGGTTTATCCCCCCTCTCCAATGTGCTTACCTGGGAAAGTAAAACTGATATTAAATCTAAGCAAAACAAAAGAAAGGATTAAGCAAAAAACTAATTAAGGATAAGAAAAAAAGGAAAAAGGTGTCTATATATTATAAAGTTAGTATTAGGATTTCCAGAATATAGTAAGGGTGCCATTGTAGAAGAAAGAAAATCCTAGGATATTTCTAGTACTAATGCTATCTTTTTTATACTTAATAGAAAGGAGATTAAAGTATTAGATAAACTTCTAGCTCCTAGAGGCAGGGGCTGGTCTCTAATTCTAAAAAGGGAAGCGTGGTAGTTTAGTTTACCTAATAGAGGTAAAGGGCCTAGGAGGAGGGGCAAATCCCCATTTCTAGTAAAGAAGAAGGGCCTTAGAAAAGGGGGCGAATCCCTATTTCTAGTAAAGAAGTAGGGCCCTAGAAGAGGGGGTAAGTCCCTATTTATAGCGTATAGTCTACCTAGCTTTTATTAGTGCCTATTTACCTAAGGTTTAACTCTAGGAGCTGCGCAGCCACTAGTAGTAATATATTAATTACTTTTTAACGCGTAATAGCTTAAATCCGTACCTGGCTTTAAGAGTTGCCTCTAACAAATAAAATATCTATTATGGTTATGGCGTACTAGTTAATAAAAGTTCTAGCCAAAGTTTAAACGTTAGTGTTTTGGCTAAGGTCTCTAGCTAGGCAGGTAGTTGCACTTAAAGCTAGTGAGCGCCAAGGCACTAAGGAAATAGGGATCTACCCCCTCTTCTAGGGTATAAGTGTTTACATATAGGTATTATTCTATTACTTTAGATTAGGGTAGTAGTTATATATTTACTTATCTAACTATATAGAGATACGGGGATTCTCCCCCTCCTTATAGGATTATATCTTCTCTAGTGTTATACTCTACCTCTTATACTCTATATTTATCCTTCTTTATATATACTTATCTATATCTCCTATTTTAAGACTGTCTTTAGTTAATCTCTTTCCTTCCTATTTCTTATAGCCTGCCTCTCGTAATTCTGCCTTTATTTTTGGACCCAGTATTTGTGTGAAGAATAGGTCTAGTGGAGCTATTACTATCCTATAACTATTAGTATTAAATCTTATTTAACTATTACTATATTATACCTACACATATGTCTAATAACATTTTGCATCTTATCTTTTAGATTTACAGGGGAACGTATCCCATTCTACTATAGATATTAGTCCTTTATATCTACTTATATTATCCTATACCACTATAGACTATATACTAAGTAGTATACCATAAGTTATAACTCTTTATTACTTATCCACGCTTATTTTTTCATAGGCACATCCCTATATTCGTATTAGTGTCTCTCTTTGCCATATTCTCGTGTTACACTATATTAAGCCATGTTATCACGGATTGTGCCTAGGTTAATTAGATTAATAAGTGTCCTCTCTCTTAACACATACTAAGAATATTAGAGAGTCTAGATTTCTATATTAGTAGCTTAAAGTTAGTCTCTTATTCGCTTTAGTAACTAATAGGCTATTCGCCCTAGGGTAGGTGGGCTTAACCTTAGTTTACTAGTTTCCTGTTAATCTTATTTAGGCCTTAGAGGAAGCTTATAATCGCTATTATTAATTAGACTTAGAGTTTAATAAGGTAATATGCTTATAACACTTAGTGTTTAGGCACATTAGATCTGTGGTTAACTCTATGTGATATTATTATATAGGACCATATATGTATTACCTACCTTATATAGGTGTTTAGTTATTCCTTCTAAGCTCGACTACTTATCACTAGATAATAATTTATCTAGATACTTTGGTACTAATATAGTAGCATGTATTTTTTATTTTTTTATGTTATATTTTACCTTATATCTTCTCTTTAGGTGTCTCGTATGCGTTGCGTTTGTGGCATTAAATGTAGGTATAGTAGGGCTATTAGAAGGTCTATAGGCTAGCTCTAGCCTTAGTGGGCTAGTACTGTTAGTTATAAACCCTAGACCTGGATTTGTGTGCACTTACCTTAGTGAATTACTTAGTGGACTACTTAATCCATTATTCTAATATGCTTTTATGGCTCTAGGTTAACGTGCAAAGAAGCCACGGGGTTAATAGTTTAGTATTAAAGATATAAGGGCCTCCCCTTTACTATTAATAGGTGTCTGCAGCATACTAGCTAGGTGCCTCTAGTTATGTAATTATGCGTTATTTAATAAAGATATATTATATAGGTATAGATAGATGTAGGGTAATATACTTCTTTAGTAGTAGTATGTGTTTTATAATAGTGTTTACTACGCGCCTTACATCTAAGCGCGCCTTATAGGATTAGATTTTATATTTTCTAGGTTACGTAACTACTTACTTCCACCTATAACAACATAGTTCGGTCCTTATCTAGGCAGCTATTAAGCTAGTATATATATTAGTTAATGTCTTTAGTTTAGTGTATATATTAGTAAAGTTATAAGTTAATTCTCATATGTTTAGAATAGAAATGATTTTTTAAACATATTTATGTAAAGATAGCTGTAAGAAAAATAGTAAGTTAATAGAAAGTAGAGATAAGATAAGGTTACTATAAACTATATATACTATCTTCTTCTATTATATTACTTACCTCTTTACTCTCCTTATTACTAGCATACTCTCTTAGCTTTGCCTAAGGGCTAGTACTCTTACATTTATTATTAACCTAAAGGTCTTTCTAGTGTTTAAACCCCTTATAGAATCTATTAATAGCTTTTAGAGTTAATAGTATTCTACCTATTTCTAATACATCTATTATAAGAAGAGGGTGTTCCTCTACTAGTCTAGTATTATCTATAGTAAATACCTTATATCTTCTAAGAATCTATAATATCTCTTTTACTATAAGCCTATTATTGCTATCCTTCTCTTTTGTAGCTATATGGCATTAGTGAAAGTCCTTCTGGCTAATTCTTAGGAACATCTATTTAGTTTATTCTAGCTTACTCTAGTGTACTCTATTTATTCTTATTATTTAAGAGTTCCCTTTAGTATCTACACTAGTAAGCTTAGATACTTATATTTTTAAATAGTATAAGATTCCTTAGATGTATTAAGCTGTATAGTAGTAGAGTATTTCCTAGTACTATTAGTAGACTTCTAATAGTACCTTACCTAATAGTATAGTCTTAAACATGTTAAACTATCTAGCTATATATTTTATGTGTGGAAGTTTCTAAAGCTATAGTAGATTATCCTTATCTAGAGTAAAAAGAGGGGTAACTTACCCTTTCTATATTCTATCTACCCATTACCTAAAGTACACTCCTTATTTACTATTACGTTGCTTAGTATAGTATATTATCTCAATACTAAGATTAATAAGAAGGTACTTTTTAATAGTAGAGAAGCATATAACCTCTAATTTATTAGAGCATGCTTTTATTATACCTATATATTTGTAGAACATGTCTATATTACTATGTATAATATTAGTATGCTTTAGCCATTAGTTTCTAATAGTTTGCCATGTCTACTAGTTATGTGCCTATATTGCTAGGAGGGCTAGATAGAAGTAGAGGTTTTGCCAGGGTTTAGAATTAGTAGATAGGTTCTGCTTAAGTATATCTGTAATAATCTATTATATATATTTCTCTAGGTATTGCTAAGTTGTGCATTAGTGCGCTAGAAACTGTCGTCTCGTAGTATTACAAAGGACATGGTAGTAGATATTAAGGTGTGGATATCTATAGACCTAGAATAATAGAATTACTTTATTCTATATACTAAGTTTGTGTAGAATCTAGATAATCCCGTAATCTTAGATTAATTAAATATACTCTAGGCCCTGTTATTTCTCTTGTTTACGTTTATGCTGGCGGTTATTAGCCATATACTTAAAGACGTAAGCTTAACGCATCTCTCTACCTCTGCCTAAAGAGGGTAGCTCACTAATATTATAATATTCTAGAATAAGATTTAGTGTTCGAACTAGGGCTATAGTTATAACATAGTTTATCTCTTAAGTAAGTTTATTAGAGGAACCTTTGTATACGTTAACCATAATAGCCTCTAGGGTAGTAAGCTAGTGGTTGCTTTCTACTATGTGGAACTAGTTAACATTAGCTATAGGTAGGATCTAAAAGCTCTAATAGGTGGAATTACTAGTCTCTTAGATAGAATAAGTGTTACCGTTAACTAATATTAAGATTATAACCTTTCTTATATAGTGTAGTAATATTCTAAGCTCTTATCTATTAGTAAATGTTATTAAGTAGGTAGCTGGGGATAGTAGAACTTAGAGCTATTCTTTATGGTATTTAATCTAGCAAAAGAGGTGTTATTATAAGATAGTAGTGTTTTTATAACAGCCAGTCTAGCTAAATTTCTACTTATTAAGTGTTTTTTGTGTAAAGCCAAGTAGTTTAAGGTATAGGTTTGTAAAGATGCCTTTACCTTAAATAAGAGGGTATAGTAATTCTTTGTTAGTGTTGTATACCTTAGTATGTATTAAGCCACTCTCGTAAAAGCAGTTCTTATTACCAAGCTTAATAGCGGCTGAACTAGCATTAGTACTAGTAAATAAGAAGAATATTGGCATAGTACGCCAACTACTACTATGGTAAAAGAAATCACTCTAGTTATTATTACACCGTGCTTTATATAGGGTAGTTATACTAGCAGTTATTAACCCTATTTAGATGCCTAGGTCCCAGTAGAACTAACGCTCATTAATAAAGTCTATATTCTAGTAGTGGGAGATATAGCTTTTAAGCTATAAGAGACATATATTATATATTAGATATCTCCTAAGCTAACTAGTTTTAAGATTATGGCATAACACAATAAGATAGGGGTCCTAGAATGTATTATCTAGTATATTAGTCCCTGGAATGTGCACAGAAGATGCTAGTAAGGTAATTTTATCCCATAGTGGGCTAAGTATTAACTAACTAACGGGACGGCGCATATTAACCTAATTAGAGTTTATGCTTAACATTTTAGACCTGCTCCGTTTAATATAAGAGTTGGATTTTACGTATTAGAAGCTAGTGGGATAATGGCCTTAAGTTGTGACATCGCTAACTAAATATAGTGTAGGAATAATCACGTGGTTAATCTAAGATCCTAGGGCTATATTATTAATGTGTTAGAACTATGTAGTTATGGTAAGGCCTTATACGTTTACGTATTAGTTAGGGAAATTCGGCTAGAAGATATGGCATTAATAAGATCCAGTAAGATAGAATAGAACATTCTGGTAATATAAGAGGTTAATAGGGGAGAATAATATGTACTGGTTACTATTAAATCCTTCTATAAACCTAGGTAGAAAGGAGAGCGAAATATCTTCTCTAAAAACTATAAGGCTTATAGGTGCAAAGATGATGCTATTATAATTAAAATATTATAATAGAGTCTAGGGTCTAGTTTCCTAAAGGTAGGCCTATTCTAATAGATCTAAGCTAAGATATAGACGATTAAGGTTAGAGTTATTAGAAACCCTAGTGAGAGTAGGTGCCCATAATTATAATAGAGAGTAATTAGTAGCTTTATAGTATGTAAGAGCTTTAGGAAGTATAAGGGGTTAAGGATTAAGATTAACTAAAGGGATTAAAGGTGGGA